>NW_027042668.1:5000-10000 GCF_036370985.1 Arxiozyma heterogenica | reverse complement strand
TATGTCCGCGGATTTGGCGAACACAATAGGAAACCGTCGTGTGGAGTGACATTTGGGTCCGTATCTCTGCAACCAGCCGTCTCCCGACTGTGGGACATACACCATTGTGATCAGGAGACTCCAAGGATTCCAAAAATATATAGAAGTGTGGGGGTCAAAAAAATAAAAAAGATTGCAGCACCTGAGTTTCGCGTATGGTCACCCACTACACTACTCGGTCAGGCTCTTACCAGCTTAACTACAGTTGATCGGACGGGAAACGGTGCTTTCTGGTAGATATGGCCGCAACCGACATTTTAACAGAATGACCCTCTATATGACTGCTGTGCTTGGAAACATGGCCCCATAGTAAGTGTGGCTATCTTGAGAACGGGAGCCGCTACGACAAAACTTTCGCAGGTGACCCCCCACAAAGTGACGACGAGGAATCGAACAGAAGACTTAGACCTGGGGAAACCCTGAGGGAAGGGTCTCAAAATGGGGGGTGGCGAAGGAGTGTTCATGGAATTGACATTTAGTGAAAAAAAGTTAACTTTAGTAAATATGAATGTGGATGGAGATATGTGCTGCAAAATAAACAAAATATGAAACGGAGAGTAGGGTTAGTGCAAAAAATGTTTTTGGTGGGAAAGTGATGTGTGGAAACATGGGGAAGTGGGCCAAAAGCGGCGATTCTGGGTGTGAGTGGGAAAACGTGGTTGGAAGTTGGGGGAAACAGGGAGCTAGGACGTTTTAGTGGCGACAGCTAGAAAGAGGATGCTTAGTTTAGTGGGGAAGATGGTCTTACATTGGGGGGTGACCATAGAAAAAGTCCGAGATTCAGAGTTTTGGAGCCAAAAAGACAATAGAACGTATGTCACAGAAAGGGGTATATGGGAAGAGGATGTGACCAGCGTATTCTACATCTCCTGTTTGGTGGGGAAGGTGGTCTCACATCTGGGGGTGGCCATAGTAAAGTTGGAAGCTAGAGGCGGAAGAAGGTGGGAAGTGGCCCCCCAGGGAGAGTGGTGGAAACTGGGGAAAGTGGTGGAAGAAGGGGCGTTACCGACCAGAACAGGGTGGATATAGGAGTAAAAAGGGTGGTTTATTATGGTATGTTCAGTAGTTGAGGCGGTAGAGGCATGTGGAGGGTCGATTATGAGGGGGGCCAAGGGTCGGGGACGAGTGCCACAAAATAGAGGTTTTTGGGAAATGTTGTATGGTGAATGGGCAAAAGACAGGGAGATCAGGTGGATTACAGGTGAATCGGGACTGCAGAATCATATAGGTCAGGTGTTCTGGGCAGGTGGACTGCATAGTATGGGGCATGCTCAAGTTTTATGCTAAAGTTGCTGTGAGGCCAGGTGCAGGAAACTTGGGAAGATACGGGGGAAAGCCAGCAGCTACAGGCCAAAACTGGAGGGATATAGTAATTTTGTGGTGGGAAAAATATATAAGAGAGTTGTTTGGGTCAGGATGAGAGTGGCCACCATAATAAAATCTGGGAAAATAGCGGATTTTGCAGGGGGGTCGAATGGAAAGAGGTTGTGAGGATTATATGGGGGAGGGGGTTGGAGAGACCAAAAAAGAGGGCAAAGGGGGTAGTACAGAGTGGAATATACTGGAATGTCACATAATATTAGGGGGTAGTCACTATGAAAGTGGGAGATATGCTAAGGATTGTCTCTTTTTTAGACTGTGGATATAGGCTGCTGAGGGGGCCAAGTGGAAGAAACTGAGGGGGGGGGGGGAGGGAACTCGAGGATGTAAGGTGCAATACAGTGAAATATGGGCAGGAGATTACTATAGGACACTAAAAAGTGTGCATATGTAGGGGTGCTGCCATACAAAAATAATGCAAAATAGATGTTTTTCTAAAAACATTTGGGGACAGCGCTAGAACAACGTGGGAATCTCCACAAAACCACTCTTCACAGACAAACTACATTTCCAAAAGTATATCTCTACACCATAGCAGCAGCAGTTTACCTGTACTAAGCAGCAAATACACACCAAAAACATACCAAAATGCACCTCTTTCCCCGGCATATTGGGGGAAATACCTGGGAAACAGGGAATGATATGTGCAGATCCACAATGAGGGGGTCCGAATACCCCTGCATGCCACCTAGTGGGGGTGCCAGGAGGCCGTTTTGCCCTTCACGTGACTTCCACGTGACTATCACGTGCAGGATACCTGTGTCGTGCTGCACGGCGGTTTCCTTTTTCGGAGGCGGCGGCGATTCGAATCCCGGCAGGGGCATCGAAGATTTTAATTTTCGAGTTTTTCCCACCACGGCAGCTACCAGACAGCGAAGGCGGGAGGTGAGAAAAACAAAAAAAGGGCAGGGAGCTGCAGCAGTAAAGAAAAGACCTGGCGCCAGCACGTAGAGTGGGTACAAAGCACAAAACATAGAAAACATAAAAAGGACAAAAAAGTGTATTTTAGGGGAGACGCCCCTAAATGCCTGTTACAGTATATTCACGTGACAGGCGCCACTATAAAGGGGAGGGAGTGAGGGGGCAGACCGCGGGTACACGGTAATGTGGGGACAAAACGCAGCAGCGATAGATTTGCAGGGAAAATGTGCCGGGAGGTACTTCATGCGAAAGCAGTTGAAGACAAGTCGAAAAGGGTTTGGAAACAGGCTCGAGTACGGCGTGTCGGTTGTAGAACTGTGGACGACTGGCCAAGTGCTGGTTGTCTATTTCTTACATGGCCTGGCCAAGCGGTGGCGGGGGTCTCTGGGTGATCGTGAGGTCTGCTCAGTTCCCTGCAGCGTGTGTTGGCATGGGTGAGAGTCTGGGGTGCGTGCGTTTCTGAGAATGGAGAGCTGCGAGACGCTCTGGCTGAGGAAGAGACGGCGACTTGTGCGGACTGCGAGTGTGTTTTGTTCTGGGGCCTTGAGTTCTGGCGAATGGAGCAGTCTGGTCTTGTGCGTGTGTGCTGAGGAAGCGATCTGAACCTGGCAAAGGGGATGTGTGGCAAGCCTGAGGAGGACGAAGCAGCAATGCGTAGTTTTCTGATGGTGTGTTGTGCAGAGCTGGCGTCAGGGAAGGGGCGCGACTGAGGTGTGCGTGTGCGAGATTGGGCGGCGAAAGGAGCTGGGACGAGGGGGTTTGGGGCGGGATGCGTGAGTGGCGAGTGCGGGAAGCGGTTTTTGCCGATGCTGGGGTGGACCGAGGCTTTCGGTTTGAGGAGACAAGTGTGCTGCAGACAGGAACCCGAAGAGTCTCATCGCGGGCGTCTTGTGATTCCGGCAGGTGAGCAGCGAAGGATTTGGTGGATTACTAGCTTCTAGCAATCTGTTTCAAAGAATTCGGCAATTGGGGGAATGCTTGGGGAGATAGCCGGTCGCAAGACTGTGATTTCCTGGGGCAACCTCCTCTCAGGGTGCTGATGCGAAACGTGTTGCTGCGTGCAAGATCGGGGCGACACAGTTTTGCGGACTGCGCTCGGGGGAACTCAAAGAGTGCTATCTGGAATTGGTTTGTTATGTAATCCAAGTTCGGTGAGGGTGCAGCTGCGTGCGTGGGTCGAACTGCGTGCGCGTACGGTGCTCTGCAGCCGGAGGAGAGCAGCGATGCTCGCCGGTTACTGCGAACTTTAGTGTTCGATTCAGTTGGTTATCTGCGAGGCTGGAGGGAAGCCGGGGGCTGCGTGCGTGCCAGGGTTCTCCTGGAGGGCGGGGCAGACTGCGGCGGCTCTGCAGCAACGAAAGATAGTTATCTGGTTGATCCTGCCAGTAGTCATATGCTTGTCTCAAAGATTAAGCCATGCATGTCTAAGTATAAGCAATTTATACAGTGAAACTGCGAATGGCTCATTAAATCAGTTATCGTTTATTTGATAGTTCCTTTACTACGTGGTATAACTGTGGTAATTCTAGAGCTAATACATGCTTAAAATCTCGACCTTTTGGAAGAGATGTATTTATTAGATAAAAAATCAATGCCTTCGGGCTCTTTGATGATTCATAATAACTTTTCGAATCGCATGGCCTCGTGCCGGCGATGGTTCATTCAAATTTCTGCCCTATCAACTTTCGATGGTAGGATAGTGGCCTACCATGGTTTCAACGGGTAACGGGGAATAAGGGTTCGATTCCGGAGAGGGAGCCTGAGAAACGGCTACCACATCCAAGGAAGGCAGCAGGCGCGCAAATTACCCAATCCTGACACAGGGAGGTAGTGACAATAAATAACGATACAGGGCCCTTTTGGGTCTTGTAATTGGAATGAGTACAATGTAAACACCTTAACGAGGAACAATTGGAGGGCAAGTCTGGTGCCAGCAGCCGCGGTAATTCCAGCTCCAATAGCGTATATTAAAGTTGTTGCAGTTAAAAAGCTCGTAGTTGAACTTTGGGCCTGGTTGACCGGTCTGGATTTTTCCACGTACTGGGATGCAACCGGGCCTTTCCTTCTGGCTAACTGTGTGCTCCTTGTGGGTGCGCAGCGAACCAGGACTTTTACTTTGAAAAAATTAGAGTGTTCAAAGCAGGCGTATTGCTCGAATATATTAGCATGGAATAATGGAATAGGACGTTTGGTTCTATTTTGTTGGTTTCTAGGACCATCGTAATGATTAATAGGGACGGTCGGGGGCATCAGTATTCAATTGTCAGAGGTGAAATTCTTGGATTTATTGAAGACTAACTACTGCGAAAGCATTTGCCAAGGACGTTTTCATTAATCAAGAACGAAAGTTAGGGGATCGAAGATGATCAGATACCGTCGTAGTCTTAACCATAAACTATGCCGACTAGGGATCGGGTGGTGTTTTTTTAGTGACCCACTCGGCACCTTACGAGAAATCAAAGTCTTTGGGTTCTGGGGGGAGTATGGTCGCAAGGCTGAAACTTAAAGGAATTGACGGAAGGGCACCACCAGGAGTGGAGCCTGCGGCTTAATTTGACTCAACACGGGGAAACTCACCAGGTCCAGACACAATAAGGATTGACAGATTGAGAGCTCTTTCTTGATTTTGTGGGTGGTGGTGCATGGCCGTTCTTAGTTGG
>NW_027042667.1:0-1953 GCF_036370985.1 Arxiozyma heterogenica | reverse complement strand
GCAGAATACAATAAGCAAATAGTATAATTATATAAGCTCGATATAGCTGTTAATATATAAGACCGTATTAATAATTGCATTACCGATTGTATTAATTATTGTCTCGATTATTAATAGATTATCTGTTTGATATTTCTAGCGCTTCCCCGAATAATACAAAACTCTGACCACATCATATTACAACATCTTATACAGTGAAATAATCTAATTATGAATAAGAGATTTATTGTGACACTAGAAGTTTCACGTGACTAACGGTAATCAATACCGTATGCTATGATAAATAGTCATTATTATTTATCATAGGAAAATATAACTGGAGTCACAATAAAACAATCGAATCATATAGATAAAAAGGAAAAGAAACAAGAAGAACATAAGATAATATAACAGGGGTAAAATTATTATGTTAATATATATGGTTACATACATCAAGAAATAAGATATCATTATATATATTACCTTTTTATATCAAATATTTCAAATATTATATTAGATAGTATTTTTATAATTAAGGTGAATACCTTTCCCAAATTGAGCGTTTTTTCCTACTCTATTCCACAGCACGAACTTGTATTAAAATAAGCTATTAAAAGTTTTGATATCAAGAGTTAATACAAGATCTTGATTATACATTGTATACATTGATAACAATAGTTGACTCAACAGATAAAACAATTATAAGATTGTTTTATTAGTAATGGTGATATAAAACAGTTTATTGTATTCTTATTGTAATGTATAATTATGTGAATATTCAAATGATTTTTGTACAGGAAAAAAAAAAATTGAAATTAAACATAATTTTTTATTATGCGGCCAAATATTTCTTTTCAAGGTCTGAGTTTGTGTAGAATTTAGCTAGTTGAGAGAAAATAAAATGATAGGTAAACTATGTTGGTCGTGATTAAATAAGATATAATTTTCTATCAGGTAAATATCAAATGGAATTTTAGGTTGTTAGGATATATGATGATACTAGACACAAATAAATTATAGCAACCAATTTATTTTTATCTTTATTTTTATTATATAAATAAATACAATTTTCATACAATACTTTATTATATATATTTTCTTGTCTCCTTTTTATGTTTTTTCCCTCTAGAAATACTATCATACTTATAATCTCTTGAATGATTTTTTTTTTTAGATTTAATGATTCGATATGGAAGAAATAATATCTGTAATATTTAGATACATGGTCTAGAAATTTAGAAAAAAAAATAATATTTTCAAGTCCTCTGGCTGAATAATATTAGTATACATGTTCTTAGCGTCGGTGATCATACAATATGTTATTATTGTGTATTATTATTATATTGATATGTAGTGTAATTTTCCCTCAATCTCTTGATTGGGAATTAATAATTATATAAATATACAAGAACCGTACAATATAATGTATATATATTATTCATCCAGATTGGAAAATTAATAAGTAAAGTTGTCTACTTATATATGTTTACCTTTTGGCAATTTTTCATAATATATTAATTTATTTTGATTTTGTTTGATCTTATCTCCATAACGTTGAATGTGCAAAACAAACATTTTTCCTCTTTGATATATTTACATGTTACTCAAATCGGTAATATATCAATCCAGCATCAAGAATAGGAGTTTTTAAGAAGAGAAAAGAGGGGAAAATAAGAGAAATATATACCTATTTGTATATTGTTCCATATATATATATATATATACTGCATTTTTGATATTAAAAAGGAGATACCGATTAGTGGCCCCTTTTCTTTTTCTTTTTCTTTTTTTTTTTTTTTTGAAAATTCAAAAAATACCTGGGTGAAGATTAAAATGTTGTCTTTTTATGACAGTATATTCGTATAAAAATGTCCCAAGAAAAAGAATTTTTTTAAATTACACAAAAACTTCAAACTATTAGTATTATTCTTCAACAATGGATATAATATGTAAAAGATCTTGTCAGTTTGGCTA